>NW_026900736.1:0-21071 GCF_033783945.1 Neopsephotus bourkii
CCCCGCAGGCACCGGGGCCGCTGCCTGAGCCGGCAGCAGGAAGTGGCCGGGGCCGGGGAGCAGCGGAGCCGCCTCCGCCTGCAGCGCCGCGGACACAGGTGGGGGTCACGTGACCCACGCGGCAGCTGACAGCCGTCACGTGACCCACGCCTCATCCCACGTGTCCCCCCCCCCGCAGGGAGCAGTTCTGGAGGCAGCTCGAGGACATCATGGAGCAGCACAAGAGGCTGCGGGAGGAGCACGTGAGGCCCCACCCCCCCACGTGACCACGCCCTCATGGCCACGCCCCCTCACCCGTATAGCCACACCCTCTACCCCCGTGGCTCCACCCCCTGTAGGTCCCAGCTCATTTAGAGGCTGAACTGGAGCGGCTGGAGGAGGCAATGGGAAAGCTGCTGAGCCAGGGTGAGCCCCGCACCCCCCCTTGAGCCCATGGTCCCCCTCATTGAAGCCATGGATCCCCCACATTGAACCCACGGCCCCCACCCCACTGAACGCATGCCCCCCCCCATTGCCACCATGTCCCCCGTTGAACCCATGCCCCCCCCATTGCCACCATGTCCCCCCCCATTGAACCCATGCCCCCCCATTCCACCCATGGCCCCCCCCACATTGAACCCATGGCCCCCACCCCATTGAACCAATATCCTCCCCATTGAACCCATGCCTTCCCCATTGAACCCATGCCTCCTCATTGAGCCCATGGCCCTTCCCATTGAACCAATGTCCCCCACCCCATTGAACCGATATCCTCCCCATAGAGCCCATGCCCTCCCCATTGAACCCATGCCCCCCCATTGAGCCCATGGCCCCTCCCATTGAACCCATGCCCCCCATTTTGCCATAATGTCCCGCCCCCCACTAAACCCATACCCCCCCCAAAACCCATATCCCCCCCATTAAACCCATCCACCACCCCCCACCGCCCCCCAAAGGTAACAAGCCCCGCCCCCTGCAGAGCGCCGCCTGCTGGAGGCAGAGCAGCAGCTGGGCCCCGAAGCCTTAGTAGCCATGTGAGTGCCTGAAGGCCCCGCCCACCCCACGCTTGGCCCCGCCCATTGCATTCCTTGCCCTGCCCTTTCACCCCTCCTTGACTCCGCCCCCTGCTCCACAGCCGATTGGTGGAGGAGGAGGCGGAGTGGGCGGGGCAGCGCCTGGCGGCGGAGCTTGCGCGGCGTCAGAGCTGCCAGTGCCGCCGGGACAGGTGGGTAACGCCCCCAACAGGCCCCGCCCACTGTGAACCACGTGACCACGCCCCCCCTCTAACTCTGGCCACGCCCTCCTTTAGGTTGGCCGGGGAGCTGGAGCAGCTGCAGCGCCCCCTAGAGGCTCAGCGCGAGTGAGGAGTGAAGGGGGCGGGACCTATAGGTCCCCTATAGAGTCCCCCATATGTTCCTACGTCACCCCCTTACGTCACTACGTCCCCCCAATAAACGTTCTTACCCCCTTCCCCCGTTTCTGTGTCTCTCTATGGTGGCTCAGGTGGCATCCCCAACATGGCCGCCTCCATCGAGGGCCGCCATTTTGCCATGTCCTACTATAGGAGGGACTTGCTCCCCCATATCCCCCCCACTACGTCCCTACGTCCCCCCCTACGTCACCAATAAACGTTCTTAACCCTCCCCCCCCTTTATCCGTGTCTATGGCGGCTCAGGCGACCCAGGGCACATCCCCCCACCCCCCCTTTCAACATGGCCGCCTCCATAGGCGGCCGCCATTTTGCCTCGCGCCGCCATTTTAGGCTTCCCCTCTCCTCACACGGAAGCGGAAGCGGGCAGCGCTTCCTCCTTCCGGCTTATGGCGGAGCCCGGCGGGGCCGAGCGGCGATGGTGAGCGGTCGCTATGGGGCTCGCTATGGGGCGGGGGAGCCGGCAATGGAGGCCCCATTGCTCTGTCTGGCCCCACAGGACAGCGAGTTCTCGGACGCGGAAGCGGGGCCGGGGGGGGAGGAGAACGCGCCCGTTTATTGCGTGTGCCGCAAACCGGACATCAACTGCTTCATGATGTGAGTTGGGGGGGGGAATGGACGGGCGACCCCCACTTATGGGGCTGAGACCCCCATTTATGGGGCTGAGAAACATATTATGGGGCTGAGAACCATGTTATGGAGCGAAGATCCCCGTTTATGTGGCTGAGACCCGCGTTATGGGGCTGAGACCCCACATTATGGGGCTGAGACCCCCGTTATGAAGCTGAGACCCCCGTTATGGGGCTGAGATCCTCATTGTGGGGCTGAGACCCCCATTTATGGGGCTGAGACCCCCGTTATGGGGCTGAGATCCCCACTTATAGGTCTGAGACCCCTATTTATGGGGTTGAGACTTCCATTTATGGGCCTGAGACACTCATTATGGGGCAAAGACCCCCACTTATGGGGCTGAGACCCCTGTTATGGGGCTGAATTCCCTGCTATGGATCCCTTTTAGGTTGGGTCTGGACCCCTGGGTCCCTCATGGGGAGGATCAGGGGGTGCTTTAAGGGGGGGGGTGTGGTTTAAGTACCCTGGCCCCTATAGGGGTGCTTGGGGGGGGTGGGTTAAGGACCCCCCCTTATTCCCCCTGCCCCATAGAGGATGCGACAACTGCAACGAGTGGTTCCATGGCGACTGCATCAACATCACCGAGAAGATGGCCAAGGCCATCCGGGAGTGGTACTGCCTCCAGTGCCGGGGTGAGCGCATCTATGGGTACACGGGACCCTCATGTATAGGGCAGGCCCTATAGGGGGGGTTCACCCCCTTCCCATTGCGTCCAAACCCCCCTTGTTTGGGCCTATGGGAAAGGGGGTTGGGGTTGGGGTTCGGTTTATGGGGAGAAGGGGATGGTTTTGGGGGGGGTTGGGTTCTTTTTAAGGGGGGGGGATGAGATTTGGGGTCTTTTAGGGGGGTTGGGTGCTCTTTGGGGGGGGAATGGGGGTTCTGGGTCCCCTTTATGGGTGTTGAGGGGGGGGAATGGGGGTCCTGGATCCCCTTTATGGGTGTTGGGGGGGGAATGGGGGTCCTGGATCCCCTTTATGGGTGTTGAGGGGGGGAATGGGGGTTCTGGATCCCCTTTATGGGTGTTGGGGGGGAGAAATGGGGTCCTGGATCACCTTTATGGGTGTTGGGGGGGGGGAAATGGGGTCCTGCCCCCTTTTATGTCTGTTGGGGTGGGGGAGGGGTTCAAATGTGGGTCCCAGCCCCCCCTATTCCCCCTATTCCCCCCTTGCAGAGAAGGATCCCAGCCTGGAGATCCGGTACCGGCACAAGAAGTGGAGGGAGAAGGAGCGGGAGCACGAGAGCTCCAAAGCCCAGGAGCTGGCGCTGGAGCAGGGCCGAGCGGCCAAGGTGGGGCCCTATGGGGCTGGGATGGGGTGGGAGGGGATAGAATAGACCCCGCCCCCTCCCTTTAACCCTGCCCCCTTCCCTTTAACCCCGCCCCTTGTCTTTAACCCCGCCTCCTCCCTTTAGCCCCGCCCCCTCCCTTTAACCCCGCCCCCCCTTTAACCCCCGCCCCCCTTGAACCCTGCCCCCCTCCCTTGAACCCCGCCCCCTTGCCTCTAACCCTGAACCCTTGCCTTTCACCCCGCCCCCCCTTTAACCCCCGCCCCCCCTTGAACCCTGCCCCCCTCCCTTGAACCCCGCCCCCTTGCCTTTAACCCCGAACCCTTGCCTTTAACCCCGACCCCTCCCTTGAACCCCACCCCCCCTTTAACCCCGAACCCTGCCTTTAACCCCGCCCCTCCTTTAACCCCGCCCCCCTCCCTTTAACCCCGCCCCATTCCCTTTAACCCCGCCCCCTGCCCCACAGGGCCCTCACTTGTGGGTCCCGCCCCATAGATCAAGCGCTCGGCGCGGATGTGTGGGGAGTGCGAGGCGTGCCGGCGCCCCGAGGACTGCGGGCAGTCCCTTTAACCCCACCCCCATCCCTTTACCCCCACCTCCATTTAACCCCACCCCCTTCCCTTTAACCCCACCCCTTCCCTTTAACCCCGCCCCTCCCTTTAACCCCACCCCTTCCCTTTAACCCCACCCCTTCCCTTTAACCCCGCCCCCTGCCCCACAGGGCCCTCACTTGTGGCTCCCGCCCCATAGATCAAGCGCTCGGCGCGGATGTGTGGGGAGTGCGAGGCGTGCCGGCGCCCCGAGGACTGCGGGCAGTCCCTTTAACCCCGCCCCCTTCCCTTTAACCCCGCCCCTCCCTTTAACCCCACCCCTTCCCTTTAACCCCACCCCCCTCCCTTTAACCCCACCCCCTGCCCCACAGGGCCCTCACTTGTGGGTCCCGCCCCATAGATCAAGCGCTCGGCGCGGATGTGTGGGGAGTGGAGGCGTGCCGGCGCCCCGAGGACTGCGGGCAGTCCCTTTAACCCCGCCCCCCTCCCTTTAACCCCGCCCCCTCCCCTTTAACCCCACCCCCTCCTTTAAGCCCGCCCCCCTCCCTTTAACCCCGCCCCATTCCCTTTAACCCCCCCCCTGCCCCACAGGGCCCTCACTTGTGGGTCCCGCCCCATAGATCAAGCGCTCGGCGCGGATGTGTGGGGAGTGCGAGGCGTGCCGGCGCCCCGAGGACTGCGGGCAGTGCGACTTCTGTCGCGACATGAAGAAGTTCGGCGGCCCCAACAAGATCCGCCAGAAGTGCCGCCTGCGGCAGTGCCAGCTGCGGGCCCGCGTGAGCGGGGAGAGGGCGCGGGGAGCGCGGTGGGAGCGTGTTGGAGCGTGCTGTTAGCGTGTTGGAGCGTGCTGTTAGCGTGTTGGAGCGTGCTGTTAGCGTGTTGGAGCGTGCTGTTAGCGTGTTGGAGCGTGCTGTTAGCGTGTTGAAGTGTGCTGTTAGCGTGTGGGAGCATGTTGGAGGGTGTTGGTGTGTTGGAGCGTGGTGTTAGTGTGTGGGAGCGTGGTGTTAGTGTGCTGTTGGCATGGTGTTAGCATGTGGGAGCGTGCTGTTAGCATGTGGGAGCGTGCTGTTAGCGTGTTGGAGCGTGGTGTTAGCGTGTGGGAGCGTGCTGTTAGCGTGTGGGAGCATGGTGTTAGTGTGTGGGAGCGTGGTGTTAGCGTGTTGGAGCGTGCTGTTAGCGTGTGGGAGCATGGTGTTAGTGTGTGGGAGCGTGGTGTTAGCGTGTTGGAGCGTGCTGTTAGCGTGTGGGAGTGCACTGTTAGCATGAAGGAGCGTGGTGTGTGTGGGAGCGTGGTGTTAGTGTGTAGGAGCGTGGTGTTAGCGTGTTGGACCGTGCTGTTAGCGTGTGGGAGTGCACTGTTAGCATGAAGGAGCGTGGTGTTAGTGTGTTGGAGCATGCTGTTAGCCTGAGGGAGCGTGGTGTTAGCGTGTTGGAGCGTGCTGTTAGCATGAAGGAGCATGGTGTTAGTGTGTGGGAGCTTGGTGTTAGCGTGGTGTTAGCATGGTGTTGGCATGTTGGAGCGTGGTGTTGGCGTGTGGGAGTGTGCTGTTAGCATGTTGGAGCGTGCTGCTGGCGCATGGGAGCGTGCTGTTGGCATGTGGGAGCGTGCTTTAGCATGTTGTTAGCATGTGGGAGGGTTCTGTTAGCATGCTGGAGCATGCTGTTAGCCTGTTGGAGTGTGTTGTTAGCATGCTGGAGTGTGTTAGTGTGCTCAGAGTGTGTTGTTAGTGTGTTGGAGTGTGCTAGCATGCCGGAATATGGTGTTAACACATCGTTAGCGTGTTGGGAACATGCTGGGAGTGTGTTGAAGTGTGTTGTTAGCATGTTGGAACATGTTAGCATGTTGCAAGCATATTGTTAGCGCATTGGGAACGTGTTGATAGTGTGTTGGGAAGTGTTAACATGTCGGAGCATGGTGTTAGCGTGTTGGGAGCGTGTTGTTAGCATGTTGGAGTGCGTTAGCATGCTGGGAGCATGTTGTTAGTGTGTTGGAGCATGGTATTAGCGTGTTGGAACATGTTAGCGTGCTCACAATGTGTTGTTAGTGTGTTAGAACACGTTAGCATGCTTATAGTGTCTTGGAACGTGTTGCTAGTGTGTTGGAGCATGCTGTTAGCGTGTTGGGAGTGTGTTGATAGCATGTTGGAGCATGGTGTTAGCGTGTTGGAACGCATTAGAGTGTGTTGTTAGTATGTTGGTATGTCCTTGGCGTGTCCTTGGTGTGCTCTTGGCATGTTCCTGACCTGTCCCTTTCTCCCCTAGGAATCCTACAAGTACTTCCCCACCTCGGTGAGTCCTGGAGCCCTTTTGGGGGGCTCCCATCTATGGGGGGGGGGGGTCCCTGGGCCCCCTTGGGGGGGGTCCTATGGGGCTGGGAGGGGGGTTTGAGGGTCCCTGTGATGCCTGGGTCCCCATAGGAGCAATAGGGGGGTTCCCATTGGTGTCAATAGGGGGGTCCCCATGGTGGCAGTAGGGGGGTCCTCATGGTGGCGGTAGGGGGGTGCCCATTGATGGCAATACGGGGGTCCCCATGATACCCCCGTCCCCCCATAGTGGCAGTGGGGGGGGGTGTCCATGACGTATGGGTGCCTCCATAGTTGCAATAGGGGGATCTCAATGGCAGCAATAGGGGGTCCCCGTGATACCCGGGTCCCCCCATAGTGGCAATAGGGGGGTCCATATGGTGGCAATAGGGTGGTGCCCATTGATGGGAATAGGAGGGTCCCCATGATACCCAGGTCCCCCCATAGTGGCAATAGGGGGGTCCCCATACTGGCAATAGCAGGGTCCCCATGGTGGCAATAGGGAGGTCCCCACGATACCCACGTCCCCCCATGGTGGCAATAGGGGGGTCCCCATGAAATCTGGGTCCCCATGGTGGCAATAGGGGGGTGCCCATTGATGGCAATATGGGGGTCCCCATGATACCCAGGTCCCCCCATAGTGGCAATAGCGGGGTCCCCATAGTGGCAATAGCAGGGTCCCCACGGTGGCAATAGCGGGGTCCCCATGGTGCCAATAGGGGGATCCCCATGGTGGCAATAGGGGGGTCCCCATGATACCCGTGTCCCCCAATAGTGACAATAGGGGGGTCCCCATTGACGGCAGTAGGGGGGTCCCCATGGTGGCAATAGGGGGTTCCCCCATTACCCAGCTGTGTCTCTGGGGTTGCTTTGATGCTGACTCCCCCCCCCCCCCAAAGCTGTCCCGGGGGCGCGAGGGGGAGCTGGAGCTGCTGAAGGAGCAGCTGGGGGCCACGGGGCCCCCCGAGAGCCTCTCGGACGAGGAGCTGCCGCTGGACCCCCGCCTCTACCAGGAGCTCTGCGCCGGAGCCTTCGATGAGCACGGCCTGGTGAGGACCCCCCCACACCCCCAGCAAATGGGGGCACCCAACCCCCCCCCCAGAATGCACCAAATCCCGTTCAGATGGTGCCAAAATGGCCTTAATTGGGCTCTGGAGACCCTGAAATGCACCGAATGCCATTCAAATGGTGCCAAAATGGCCTAAATTGGGCTCTGGGGACCCAAAACTCCTCCAGAATGCACCAAATCCCATTCAAATGGTGCGAAGTGGCCTCAATTGGGCTCTAGGGACCCCAAAATGCACCAAATCCCATTCAAATGACTCGAAAATGGCCTCAATTGGGCTCTAGGGACCCCAAAATGCACCAAATCCCATTCAAATGGCTCCAGAATGGCCTCAGTTGGGTTCTGAGGACCCTGAAATGCACCAAATCCCATTCAAATGGCTCCAAAATGGCCTAAATTGGGGTCTGGGCACCCAAAACCCCTCCAGAATGCACCAAATCCCATTCAAATGGTGCGAAATGGCCTCAATTGGGCTCTAGGGACCCCAAAATGCACCAAATCCCATTCAAATGGTGCTAAATGGCCTCAATTGGGGTCTGGGGACCCTGAAATGCACCAAATCCCATTCAAATGGTGCGAAAATGGCTGAAATTGGGTTCTGTGGACACCAAAATGCACCAAATCCCATTCAAATGGCTCCAAAATGGCCTCGATTGGGCTCTGCTGACCCAAAACCCCTCCAGAATGCACCAAATCCCATTCAAATGGTGCCAAAATGGCCTCAATTGGGCCATGGGGACCCTGAAATGCACTAAATCCCATTCAAATGGTGTCGAAATGGCCTGAACTGGGCTCTGGGGACCCCAAAATGCACCAAATCCCATTCAAATGGCTCCAAAATGGTCTCAATTGGGCTCTGGGGACCCCGAAATGCACCAAATCCCATTCAAATGGCTCCAAAATGGTCTCAATTGGGCTCTGGGGACCCCGAAATGCACCAAATCCCATTCAAATGGCTCCAAAATGGCCTAAATTGGTCTCTGGGGACCCTAAAATGCATCAAATCCCATTAAAATGACTCCAAAATGACCTCAATTGAGCTCTGGGGACCCCAAAATGCACCGAATCCCATTCAAATGGCTCCAAGATGGCCTCAATTGGGCTCTGGGCACCCCAAAATGCACCGAATCCCATTCAAATGGCTCCAAGATGGCCTAAATTGGGCTCTGGGCACCCCAAAATGCACCAAATCCCATTCAAATGGCTCCAAAATGGCCTCAATTGGGCTCTGGGGACCCCAAAATGCACCGAATCCCATTAAAATGACTCCAAAATGGCCTCAATTGGGCTCTGGGCACCCCAAAATGCACCGAATCCCATTCAAATGGCTCTAAAATAGCCTCAATTGGGCTCTGGGCACCCCAAAATGTACCAAATCCCATTCAAATGGCTCCAATATGCCCTGAATTGGGCTCTGGGGACCCTGAAATGCACCAAATCCCACTCAAATTGCTCCAAAATGCCCTAAATCGGGCTCTGGGGACTCCAAATCCCCCAAAATGTACCAAATCCCACCAGAATTGCTCCAAAATGGCCTAAATTGGGTTCTGGGGACCCAAAATCCCTCCAAATTGCACCAAAAGCCACCTGAATGGCTCCAAAATGCCCTAAATTGGGCTCTGGGGACCCCTATTAACCCCAAATGAAGCAAATGCCACCAGAATTGCCCCAAAATGGCTCAAATTCAGCCTTGGGGACCCCAAATCCCCGTGGTTTAAGCGTTCAAGACCTACCGAGGCGTGTTCTTAGCATGTTAGGCTGTGTTTTTAGCATGTTTAAAGTGCATTGAGGCACATTTTAAGCACGTTTGCATGCATCAAAGCATGTTGAAGCGTGTTTTAAGTATGTTTAGGCATGCTTTAGCATGTTTATGCGTGTCAGAGCATGTATATAGGCACACTTGAACACTGAGCCGTGTTTGAGCCCTGTTTAGGCATGTAGAGGTGTGTTCTAAGCGTGTTTTGCCATGTTGTGGCATGTTCTGAGCAAGCTTATGTGTGCCAAAGCATGTTCTAAGCATGTAGAGGTTTGTTGAGACGTGTTCTAAGCTGTGTTTTAAGCATACATAAGTACATCAAGACATGTTTTAAGCGTGTTGACCTGTGTTTCAAGCATGTAGGGATGCATCAGGACATGTTTTAAGCATGTGGAGCTGTGTTTTAATCCTGTAGGGACACATCAAAACATGTTTTAAGCATGTAGAGTTGTGTTTTAAACATGCATAAGCGTATCAAGACATGTTTTAAGCATGTCAAGCTGTGTTTTAAGCATGCAAGGGCACATCAAAACATGTTTTAAGCATGTAGGCCTACGTTTTAAGCACACAGGGACACACTGAAGCATGTTTTAAGCATGTAGAGCTATGTTTTAAGCACGCAGGGACACAGGCATGTTTGAAGCATGTCAAGCTGTGTTTCAAGCACGCAGGGACACAGTGAGCCAGGTTCTAAGCATGTTTAGGCATGTTCTTGGCGTGTTCCCCTCCAGCCCTGGCTCAGTGACGCTGAGGACGCCCCTTTTCTCGACCCCGTCCTGCGCAAACGCGCCGTCAAAGTCAAACACGTCAAGCGCCGGGAGAAGAAGTCGGACAAGAAGGTTTGTACTGGTCTATACTGGTTTATACTGGTTTATAGTGGTCTATATGGGGCCTCATGGTGGGCGGAAGGGGCACTGAGGTCCCACTGGAGAGGCTCCTGGTGGTCTCTGGGAGGTACTGGTGGCCCCAGGACTGCACTGGTGGGAACTGGAGGTTACTGGGAGCTACTGGGATGGCCAAAGGGTAACTGGGAGGGGTTCTGGTGGCCCATAGGGTGCTACTGGTAAGACTGGGGCTTACTGGGAGGCTCCTATCGTGCGCTATCACCCTGATCACCCACTATTGCCCCCTATTACTCACTATCACCCTGTTTCCCACTATTGCCCCCTATCGCCCTGTATCACAGTCTGTCACCCACTATTGCCCCGTATCGCCGCTTGTCAACCCCTATCGCCCACTATTGCCCCCATTGCCCTCTATCGCCCCCTACTGCTCCCTATTGCTCACTATTGCCCCCATTGCCCCCATCACCCACTATTACCCCCTATCACCCCTATGCCCCCCCATCCCTATCACTTCCTATTGCCCCCATTGCTCCCTGCCCTTATTGCCCCCATCACACACTATCACTCACTATCGCCCTCTATTGCTCACTATTGCCCCCATTGCCCCCTATTGCTCCCTATCGCCCCCATTGCCCCATCACCCACTATAGCCCCCATTGCCCCCATCACCCCCCATTGCCCCCTATTGCCGCCTATTGCTCACTATTGCCCCCATTGCCCCCTGTCCCCCCCATTCCCTGTATCGCCTCCTATCGCTCACTATTGTCCCATCACTCACTATTGCCCCATCACCCCCCATTGCCCCCTGTCACCCCCTATCACCTCCTATCACCCCCCATTGCCCCCTATCGCTGCCTATTGCTCACTATTGCCCCCATTGCCCCCTGTCCCCCCCTATTCCCCGTATCGCCTCCTATCGCTCACTATTGCCCCATCACCCACTATTGCCCCCATCACCCCCCATTCCCCCTATCGCCTCCTATCGCTCACTATCGCCCCCATTGCCCCCTATCGCCCCGTATCACTCACTATTACCCCATCACCCCCCATTGCCCCCTGTCACCCCCTATCGCCCCCCATCGCTCACTATTGCCCCATCACTCATTATTAACCCTATCTCCCCCTATCGCCCCCCCATCGCTCACTATTGCCCCATCACTCATTATTAACCCTATCTCCCCCTATCGCTCACTATTAACTCATCACCCCCCATTGCCCCTGTCACCCCCCATTGCCCCCTATCGCCCCCTATCGCTCACTATCGCCCCCTATCGCTCACTATCGCTCACTATCGCCCCCTATCGCCCCCTATCGCTCACTATCGCCCCCTATCGCTCACTATCGCCCCCTATCGCTCACTATCGCCCCCCATCGCTCACTATTGCCCCATCACTCATTATTAACCCTATCTCCCCCTATCGCCCCCTATCGCTCACTATTAACCCATCACCCCCCATTGCCCCTGTCACCCCCTATTGCCCCTATCGCCCACTATCGCCCCCTATCGCCCCCATCGCTCACTATAGCCCCTATCACCCCCTATCGCTCATTTTTGCCCCCTATCGCCCCCCCATCGCCCCCTATCGCTCACTATCGCCCCCATCGCCCCCTATCGCTCACTATCGCCCCCTATCGCTCACTATCGCCCCCTATCGCCCCCCATCGCCCCCCATCGCCCCCCATCGCTCACTATCCCCCATTGCCCCCTATCGCCCCCTATCGCCCCCTATCACCCCCTATCGCTCACTATCGCCCCCTATCGCTCCTATAGCCCCCTATCGCTCACTATCGCCCCCATTGCCCCCTATCGCTCCCTATCACCCCACTATTGCCCCCTATCGCTCCATATCGCCCCCTATCGCCCCCTATCGCCTCCTATCGCCCCCTATCGCCTCCTATCGCCCCCTATCGCCTCCTATCGCCCCCTATCGCCCACTATCGCCCCCTATCGCCCCCCATCGCTCACTGTCTCCCCCTGTGGCCGCAGAAGGACGAGCGCTACAAGCGGCACCGGCAGAAGCCGCGGCACCGGGAGCGCAGCCGCCACCCCGAGCGCGCCGACAGCCGGGACCCGGCGGGGCTGGGCCAGTGCCTGGGCCCCGGCTGCACCCGCCCGGCCCGGCCGCCCTCCAAGTACTGCAGCGAGGCCTGCGGGGTCAAACTGGCCGCCAAGTGAGTATGGACCAGTATGGACCAGTATGGACCAGTAATGGGTATTAGAAACCACTGTGGGCTAACATAGACCAGTATGGACCAGTATGGACCAGTATGGGGTATTAGAAACCACTGTGGGCTGACATAGACCAGTATGAACCACTGCAGACCACTGTGGACTAGTACGGGGTATTAGAAACCACTGTGGGCTAACATAGACCAGTATGGGCCAGTACGAGGTATTAGAAACCAGTCAGAATCCCAATGGATCCCACTGATCCCAATAGATCCCATTGGCTCCCGTTGCCCTGCAGCCGCATCTACGAGATCCTGCCGCAATGGATCCCATTGATCACGATGGATCCCACTGATCTGAGTAGATCCCACTGTCTCCCATTGATCCCATTGATCCCACTGTCTCCCATTGACCCCATTGTCTCCCATTGATCCCATTGTCTCCCACAGCCGCATCTACGAGATCCTGCCGCAGCGCATCCCCATTGATCCCAATGGCTCCCATTGATCCCATTGTCTCCCATTGATCCCATTGTCTCCCATTGATCCCATTGTCTCCCATTGTCTCCCATAGCCGCATCTACGAGATCCTGCCGCAGCGCATCCCCATTGATCCCAATGGCTCCCATTGACCCCATTGTCTCCCATTGATCCCATTGTCTCCCATTGATCCCATTGTCTCCCATTGATCCCATTGTCTCCCATTGACCCCATTGTCTCCCATTGTCTCCCATTGATCCCATTGTCTCCCATTGTCTCCCATAGCCGCATCTACGAGATCCTGCCGCAGCGCATCCAGCAGTGGCAGCAGAGCCCCTGCGTGGCCGAGGAGCACGGGAAGCGGCTGCTGGAGCGCATCCCCATTGATCCCAATGGCTCCCATTGACCCCATTGTCTCCCATTGATCCCATTGTCTCCCATTGATCCCATTGTCTCCCATTGTCTCCCATAGCCGCATCTACGAGATCCTGCCGCAGCGCATCCAGCAGTGGCAGCAGAGCCCCTGCGTGGCCGAGGAGCACGGGAAGCGGCTGCTGGAGCGCATCCGCCGGGAGCAGCACCAGGCCCGCCTGCGCCTGCAGGACATGGAGCGGCGCTTCCACGAGCTCGAGGCGCTCATCGCCCGCGCCAAGGGGCACCCCCCCCGCGACGACGAGGAGGTGGGGACCACAAAACACCCCAAAACCCCCCCTTAACACCCCAAAACCCCCCCAAAACACCCCAAAACCCCCCCAAAACACCCCAAAACCCCCCAAAACCCCCCCAAAACACCCCAAAACACCCCAAAACCCCCCAAAAACACCCCAAAACCCCCCCAAAACACACCAAAACACCCCCAAAACACCCCAAAACACCCCAAAACCCCCCCAAAACCCCCCAAAACCCCCCCAAAACACCCCAAAACACCCCAAAACCCCCCAAACACCCCAAAACACCCCAAAACCCCCCAAACACCCCAAAACACCCCAAAACACCCCAAAACCCCCCCAAAACACCCCAAAACACCCCCAAAACACCCCAAAACACCCCAAAAACCCCCCAAAACACCCCAAAACACCCCCAAAACACCCCAAAACACCCCAAAACCCCCCCAAAACACCCCAAAACACCCCAAAACACCCCCAAAACACCCCCAAAACACCCCAAAACACCCCAAAACCCCCCCAAAACACCCCAAACACCCCAAAACACCCCAAAACCCCCCCAAAACACCCCAAAACCCCCCAAAACACCCCAAAACCCCCCCAAAACACCCCAAAACACCCCAACCCCCCCCCAAAACACCCCAAACCCCCCCAAACACCCCAAAACCCCCCCAAAACACCCCAAAACCCCCCAAAACCCACCCAGAACCCCCCCATCTGCGTCATAGGGACCCTTTCTATTGGGGACTCCTTATGGGGCCCCCATCCGGGTCATAGGGACCCCACTGAACCCTTTAACCCCCCCCTTGGCTCCTTGGGACCCCAAAACACCCCAAAACACCCCCCCAAAACACCCCCAAAACCCACCCAGAACCCCCCCATCTGGGTCATAGGGACCCTTTGTATGGGTGACTCCTTATGGGGCCCCCATCTGGGTTATAGGGACCCTATCTATGGGGGACTCCTTATGGGGCCCCCATCTGGGTCATAGGGACCCCACTGAACCCTTTAACTCCCCCCATCCCCTTTGCTTTGGGACCCACTGAACCCCAAATCCATCCCCCCCCCCCCATCTGGGTCATAGGGACCTTTTATATGGGTGATGCTTTAACACCCCCACCCCCCAAAACCCCCCCAATTGGGTCATAGGGACCCTTTATATGGGGATGCTTTTAACACCCCCCCCCCAAACCCCCCCCATCTGGGTCATAGGGACCCTTTATATGGGCGACTCTTTAACACCCCCCCCCCCAAAACCCCCCCATCCGGGTCATAGGGACCCTTTCTATGGGTGACTCCTTATGGGGCCCCCATCTGTATTATAGGGACCCCATTGAACCCTTTAACCCCCCCCCCCTTGGCTCCTTGGGATCCCCTGAACCCTTTAACTCCCCCCCTCCCCTTTGCTTTGAGACCCCCCCAAAACCCCCCCATCTGGGTCATAGGGACCCTTTATATGGGTGATTCCCTATGGGGCCCCCATCTGGGTTATAGGGACCCTTTATATGGGTGACTCCTTATGGGGCCCCCATCTGGGTTATAGGGACACTTTCTATGGGTGATTCCTTATGGGGCCCCCATCTGGGTTATAGGGACCCCACTGAACCCTTTAACACCCCCCCTTGGCTCCTTGGGACCCCAAAACACCCCAAAACACCCCCCCAAAAGACCCCCAAAACCCACCCAGAACCCCCCCATCTGGGTCATAGGGACCCCACTGAACCCTTTAACCCCCCCCCTTGGCTCCTTGGGACCCCAAAACACCCCAAAACACCCCCCAAAACCCACCCAGAACCCCCCCATCCGGGTCATAGGGACCCTTTGCATGGGGGACTCCTTATGGGGCACCCATCTGGGTCATAGGGATCCCGCTGAATCCTTTAACCCCCATCCCCTTTGCTTTGGCACCCACTGAACCCCAAACTCATCCCCCCGACCCCCACTGGGTCAATGGGACCCCCCTGAACCCTTTAACCCCCACATCCCCTTTGCTTTGGGACCCCCTGAACCCCAAAACACCCCCCGGGGGTCATAGGGACCCATCTGAACCCTTTAACCCCCCCTATCCCTTACGCTTCAGTCCCCATTGAACCCCAAACCCCCCCCCCTTGGGTCCTGGGGTCCCTCCCACCCCTTTAACACCCCCCCCTGCATCCCCCATACTTGGGACCCACTGAACCCCAAAACCCCCCCTCAGGATCATAGGGACCCCATTGAACCCTTTACCCCCCCCTTGCCTCTTGGGGACCCCTAGAACCCCAAAACCCCCCCAAGGCTCCTGGGGACCCCCCCATCCCCTTTACTTCAGTCCCCATTGAACCCCCAAATCCCCCCCCTTTGTCTCCTGGGGTCCCCCTGAACCCTTTCCCCCCCCCATCCCCCATCCTTGGGGACCCCCCTGTACCCCAAACCCCCCCCATTTCTTTTGGGGTCCCCCCATCAGAGCACGGAGGGGGACAGCGAGGACACGGACCTGCAGATCTTCTGCGTCTCCTGCGGTCACCCCATCAACCCCAAGGTGGCGCTGAGGCACATGGAGCGCTGCTACGCCAAGGTACCTGTGGGCCCTATGGGTACTTATGGGTCCTGTGGGCACTATGGGTTCTATGGGTCCTATGGGTACTTATGGGTCCTATGGGCACTTATGGGTCCTATGGGCCCTATGGGTGCTATGGGCACTATGGGTTCTATGGACCACTATGGGTCCTATGGGTACTTATGGGTCCTATGGGCACTTATGGGTCCTATGGGCCCTATGGGTCCTATGGGTTCTATGGGCACTATGGGCACCTATGGGTCCTATGGGCACTTATGGGTCCTATGGGTCCTATGGGCACTTATGGGTCCTATGGGTCCTATGGGTACTTATGGGTTCTATAGGCACTTATGGGTTCTATGGGCACTTATGGGTTCTGTAGGCATTTATGGGTTCTATAGGCACTTATGGGTTCTATGGGCACTTATGGGTTCTGTAGGCATTTATGGGTTCTATGGGCACTTATGGGTCCTATGGGTCCTATGGGCGCTTATGGGTCTTATAGGCACTTATGGGTCCTATGGGCACTTATGGGTCCTATGGGCACCTATGGGTTCTATAGGGACTTATGGGTTCTATGGGCACTTATGGGTCTTATGGGCACCTATGGGTTCTATAGGGACTTATGGGTTCTATGGGCACTTATGGGTCTTATGGGTACTTATGGGTTCTATAGGGACTTATGGGTTCTATGGGCACTTATGGGTCTTATGGGTACTTATGGATTCTATAGGCACTTATGGGTTTTATGGGCACTTACGAGTTCTATGGGCGCTTATGGGTCCTATAGGCACTTATGGGTTTTATGGGCACTTATGGGTCCTATAGGCAGTTATGGGTCCTATGGGCACTTATGGGTTCTGTAGGCACTTATGGGTTCTATGGGCAGTTATGGGTTCTATGGGCAGTTATGGGTTCTGTAGGCACTCACAGGTTCTATAGGCACTTATGGGTTCTATGGGCACTTATGGGTTCTATAGGCGCTTATGGGTTCTATAGGCACTTATGGGTTCTATGGGCACTTACGGGTTCTATGGGCGCTTATGGGTTCTATGGGCACTTATGGGTTCTATGGGCACTTATGGGTTCTATGGGCACTTATGGGTTCTGTAGGGACTTATGGGTTCTATGGGCACTTATGGGTTCTATGGGCACTTGTGGGCTCTATAGGCACCTATGCATTCTATAGGCACCTATGGGTTCTATAGGCACTTATGGGTCCTATAGGCACCTATAGGCACCCGTGGGGATGCCCCCGAGCTCAGCAGCAGCCCCACAGAGCCTGGGGGCTTCCTGATGGGTGCCCTAAGGGGCTATAGGGGTCATATGGACCCTGCTGTGGGGTGGTAGAAGGGCTTCCTATGGGGTACAGGGGCTTCCTATGGTGTATAGGGGCCATATGTGGGGCTATATAGGGGATATAGGGTATCTTGGGAGGCTGTATTGTGGCTATATAGGGGTTATGTGTTATATTGGGGGGCTATAGGGGTCATATGGACCCTGCTGTGGGGTGGTATAGTGGCTTCCTATGGGCTGTAGGGGCCCTATGGACCCCACTGTGGTGCTATATAGGGGATACAGGGTACCTTGGGAGGCCATATAGAGGGGTTATGGGTTATATCAGGGGGCTATAGGGCTTGTATGGACCCTGCTGTGGGGTTCTATAGGGGCTCCTTGGGGGCTATAGGGTGGCTATAGCATATCTTGGGGGGCTATAGGGGCCCTATGGACCCCACTGTGGTGCTATATAGGGGATATAGGGTACCTTGGGAGGCTGTATAGAGGGGATATGGGTTATATTGGGGGCCTATAGGGCTTGTATGGACCCTGCTATGGGGTTCTATAGGGGCTCCTTGGGGGCTATAGGGTGGCTATAGCATCTCTTGGGGGGCTATAGGTGCCGTATGGACCCCTCTATGGGGCTCTATGGGGGGGGTCTCTATAGCACCTATAGCACCCCCCCTTCCCTTTACTGCAGTACGAGAGCCAAACATCCTTTGGGTCCATGTACCCCACACGCATCGAGGGGTAAGTATGGGGGTTGGGGGGGCACCCATGGGTGCCCCCCACCCCCTTACCCATGGGTGCCTCCCCCCCCCCATAGGGCCACCCGCCTCTTCTGTGACGTCTACAACCCCCAAAGCAAAACCTACTGCAAGCGCCTGCAGGTGCTGTGCCCGGAGCACTCGAGGGACCCCAAGGTGAGGGCACCCATGGGTGCTGGGGGGGTGCTGACACCTCGCTATAGGGGGCACCCATGGGTGGTGGGGGGTAATAAAGGGGTATGGTGGGGGGGGGGCAAAGGGGAGAGGAGTGGGGTTATGGGGGGGCTGTGGGGATGGAGGAGGTTGGGGGGCACCCGTGGGTGCTGGGGGGTGCTCAGAGGTGGGCTGGGGCAGCCACGCTACAGGATGGGTGCTATAGGACACACACATGGACGCTGTGGGGCACGCGCATGGGTGCTATAGGGCACACATATGGGTGCTATAGGGTACACACATGTTCTACAGGGCACACGTGCTCTATAGGGCACACAGACGTGTTCTGTAGGGCACACACATGTTCTATAGGGCACATGTGCTTTATAGGGCACACACATGTGCTCTATAGGGCACACACACATGTTCTACAGCACACATGTGCTCTGTAGGGCGCACACATATGTTCTATAGGGCACATGTGCTCTATAGGGCAGTCACTGGGTGCTATAGGGCACACACATGGGCGCTGTGGGGCATGCACACGTGCTCTCTAGGGCACGCACACAGGTGCTCTGTTGGGCACCCCCCCATGAGTGCTATAGGGCACACACATGTGAGTGCTATAGGGCACACACAGATGCTCTATAGGGCACACACACAGTGCTACAGGGCACACACACGTGTTCTACAGGGCACACATGCCCTATAGGGCACACACACGTGTTCTATAGGGCACCTGTGCTCTATAGGGCATACACGTGTTCTATAGGGCACACACACATGTTCTATAGGGCACATGTGCTCTGTAGGGCAGACAGTGGGTGCTATAGGGCACACTCATGTTCTATAGGGCACACACACATGCTCTATAGGGCACACACACGTGCTCTCTAGGGCATACCCCTATGGGTGCTATAGGGCACACACGTGTTCTATAGGGCACACACACGTGCTCTCTAGGTCACACACGTGGGTGCTATAGGGCACACACCCACGTGACCTCCCCCCCCGCAGGTGCCCGCGGACGAGGTCTGCGGCTGCCCCCTGGTCCGCGACGTCTTCGAGCTCACGGGCGAGTTCTGCCGCGCGCCCAAGCGCCGCTGCCACCGCCATTACTGCTGGGAGAAGCTGCGGCGCGCCGAGGTCGACCTGGAGCGCGTGCGCGTGGTCAGCCAATGGGAGGGCACGGAGGGAGGGGCGGGGCGGAGAGGGAGCCAATGGGAGGGACGGGAGGGGCGGGGCGGAGAGGGAGCCAATGGGAGGGGCGGGGCGGCGGGGGAGCCAATGGGAGGGAGGGAGGGAGGGGCGGTGAGGGAGCCAATGGGGGTGGTGGGGGCGCCATAGTGCCATGAATGGGACGCATCAGGGGCATCAATGGGATGGTGGGAACGTAGCAAGGGAACCAATGGGGTGCTGGGGGGACAGCATGGGAACCAATAGGGTGCCGGGGGCGCCCTAGTACCATCAATGGGACGCACCAGGGGCACCAATGGGATGGGGGGGGGTTATCAAGTTCACCAATGGGGTGGTGGGGATGTAGCAAGGGAACCAATAGGGTGGTGGGGAGGGCGGCAAGGGAACCAATAGGGTGATGGGGGCACTCTATTGCCATGAATGGGATGCCAAGAGCACCAATGGGGTGGGAGGGGGGCAGCAAGGGCACCAATGGAGTGCTGGGGGCGCCCTAGTGCCATCAATGGGACGCACCAGGGGCACCAATGGGATGTTGGGGATGCAGCAAGGGCACCAATGGGGTGGTGGGGGGGCAGAAAAGGCACCAATGGGACACCAGGGACACCAAGAGGATGCTGGAGGGGGGACACCAAGGGCACCAATGGGATGCTGAGGGGGACACCAGGAGCACCCCAGTGTCTTGGGCCCTGGCCCCATGGGTATCCCCATGTCCCTGTCCCTATCCCCATGGGTATCCCCATTTCCTTGTCCCTCTCCCCATGGATGTCCCCATGGTCCTGTCCCTATCCCCCTCCCCATGGCTGTCCCCCCCTCTCCCCACAGTGGTACAAGCTGGACGAGCTCTTCGAGCAGGAGCGCAACGTGCGGGCGGCCATGACGAACCGAGCGGGGCTGCTGGCGCTGATGCTGCACCAGACCATCCAGCACGACCCCCTCACCACCGACCTGCGCTCCGAGCGCTGACCCCCCCATGGACACCCCATAGACCCCATGGACACCCCCATAGACCCCATGGACCCCCCCATAGACCCCATGGACACCCCCATAGACCCCGACATGGAGGATGCTCCCCTATGGACCCTCCAGTGGACTCGTCCATGGACCCCTCCATAGAAGATGCTCCCCTGTGGACCCTCCATGGACTCGTCCATGGACCCCCCCCTAGGACCCACATGGACCCCTCCATGGCCACCCCCATAGACACCCCCATGGACCCCTCCATGGACCCCTCCATAGAGGATGCTCCCCTGTGGACCCTCCATGGACCCCGCCATGGATTCCCCCATGGACACCTCCATGGAGGATGCTCCCCTATGGACTCATCCATGGACTCCCCTCCAGGAACCTCATGGACCCCTCCATGGGTTCCCCCATGGACTCCTCCATAGAGGATGCTCCCCTATGGACCCTCTATAGACTCGTCCATGGACCCCCCCCCCAGGACCCCCATGGACTCTCCCCATGGACCCCTCTATGGAGGATCCCACCCCTCCCCCATTGATCCTACCCCCACCCTGCTGCCCCCCCAATAAAATGGGTGTCAAGGGAGGTGGATGTGGGGTGTCTGTGGGGCTGGGGGAGGGGGGGGAGTCTATATGGTCCTGGGGCTATAGGGCCAGGGGGTTGATAGGGTGGAGGGTGGCAATAGAGCTTGGGGTGTCTATAGGGATTGGGGGGTCTATAGGGTGGGAGGGGCACATGGAGCCCAGAGGTCTCCTATAGGGCCGGAGGAGGGCCCTATGGCATCAGAGGGGCTTTATGGGGTTGGGAGATCCCTATGGGGAGCAGAGGGGTGTCCTATAGGGCTGAAGAGGCTCTATAGGGCCAGGGGTGTCTGTATGGGGTCTGATTGGGGTACTTACGTGATCTATGGGTGGGATCTATGGGGCCTATGGGGGCTCTATAGTGTCTATGTGCTCCCTATGGAGTCTACGGGGGCACTGGGACCCGGCGAAGCTCATCACAATGTGGTTATGTTTATGG
>NW_026900737.1:0-20805 GCF_033783945.1 Neopsephotus bourkii
ATGTGGCCTATTGTGTACAAGGGGGTTGTCAAAATGTACAGGGGGGTTGTGAAAATGTACAGGGGGGTACTGCTTAAGTCATAGCTGGTTTAACGAGCTCAGCAAATGTCTTACCAGACAAATACCAGAACAAAACCTCCTAGTGAGGAGAATGGGGGTTGTACAAGGAGTATTGCTTAAATCATGGCTGGCTTGACAAGCCCAGCAGTTGCCTTATCAGACAGCACTAAGATAAGGCTTCCTAGCGAAGGGAATGGCTCATTAAACCAGCTAGACATGGACCAGACCCATCCAGATCCTAAAGAGCATGCGTGAGGACCAGAGTTAAAAAGTTCAAGCCTGAGGAAGACTCGTTTACTTCATCTTGAAGACCCCTACCCACAAGAGGAAGACTACTTACTTCATCTGAAGAACCCCGCCCAAGACCAGCAGGAGGCACTGCGCATGCGTGAAGCGCCTTTTAGCTCATTATAGTACAAAGCGGGGATAGAATATGAATATGTATAGGCGTATTGTGCGACCTAATACCTATGTATGAATTTACAGGATAAATGTAAAAGGAAAACGGCACTGAGGCACGCATGCCTTTTGGAGGACCAATCCCCCGTGCGTCTTCAGCTGAATAAAGCATACCTACTTTACAACTTTAACCAAGTTGTGGAGTCTATTCCGCTATCAATTTGGCGAGCCAGCCAGGAGATCTCTGTTCGGCTGCAGGATCGGCGGAGGGGCGGACCTCCTAGGTGCCCCAGGCCACTTGCCTGGAGGGGCTCCACTCCTCGTCCGCTCACTGCAGGGACAGACAACAACCTGTGTCGGCTGCGGAGAAACGGTATGCTTGGAATTTAGGTTTGTAATTGTCCTAGGATGGGTAAAGGCCTGTAAGGCGTACGCGTGGCCGGGGCTGCTGGTAAGGCGCTCAGAGACGTCTGGCGCACAGCCTTGTTCCCCTTGGTAGGTAGGGCTTGCAAGCAAGGGACTCATCGACCGATAGAGCGGCCGCTAGCGACCCTGGTGGTGGGTCGGGTGAGTCTAGGGATTCGTCTGCTGATAGAGCAGCGGTTTGTATGGGACGAATCCAAAAGGAGCTCCGGGCTAAGGGAGCCCGCCGCTGTATCGAGCTCCAGGTCTCACTGAAGGGTGCAAGTGGCATCTGGTGGTGAGTAAACTGGTGTAAGTGTGGGGGATCCCGAGTGCAAGTGGTTTGTGTTTGTGTGACTGAGACGTAGCGTAGCTACGAAGCGAGTGCGGAGTCCCGATCCGCGGTTCCGTGTTCTCCGCGAGGAGAGTGGCCGGAGACGGACAAAGTGTTTTTGTTTTGTGTTGTGTTTTGACGTCCGGATCCGCAGTTCCGTGTCCTCCGCGAGGAGAGCGGGCGGGGACGGACAAAGTGTCTTCTGTGTTGTGTCTAAATGTTTTGTGTGTGTATATGTCTGTCGTTGCTGTTAAAGATTACAGTGCTTAAGCGGTGGGGGAGCAGTAGACAAAAGTAAACTGTTGCTACTGGGGGGCGGTGTGTTAAGAAGAGTTCCCTCTGCGCCCCAGTGGCTGTATAACAGAAGTATAGCCTCTTGAGACCTGAACTTTACACTCGGTACCAGAGGCTTGTAGCCTCATATATGGGTGCATAATAACTTTTGAATAGTGGAACCTGCCGTGGACACTAGGACAGTGTAAATTTTGATGGAACTGAAACTGTGATCTAACAACAGGGGAGTTGATCTGCAGAGCCCAAAGGTATCATTTTACTGAACCCCCTGAGAATATCATAAAATTCGTGTGTAGGTGCTCTCATATTTTTTAAGTGCATTTGCAGAGCACTGGGAAAGAGAAGCTGCAGAGATTTGTAAAAGATTGTTTGAAATGGGAGCCGGTCAAAACAAGGGAATTCTGAAGAAAAGCCCATTGGGTTACATTTTGGCACACTGGAAAGAACTGGGAGGGTCTTCTGGGGTAAACAAGAAAACATTGATAAAATATTGTAACCAATGGTGGCCTTTATATGCTTTGGAAGATCAGGAGAAATGGCCTAAAAATGGAACTCTGAATTATAATACATTGTTACAATGAATGTTGGTTTTGAGGTTGCCAGGAAAATGGGATTAAGTGCTGTATACAGATAATGTTTTTCACCGTGGGAGATCACCCGGAGTGGCAGGCAGAATGTGAAATTAATATAGCTCTGCCAGATCCCTAATTCTGGCTCTGGAAAAGGACAAGGAAAAACTGGAAGCTAAGCTGGAGAGATGTTGTTCGGCCTGGGATATTGGGGAATGATGATTGAAAGTTATAAATGGGAAAATTATGTATCACATACCTCTGAGAGGAGCACCCTCTATATCTGTCCTATTAGATATTGATAAGGAGGAGGAGATTGCTGTCACCTGCGACAAGCAGCACATTCACATTCAGAGTTAAGAAAGGGTTAAACTGGAAGTGCTGCTGCAGCGGCAGGCATCTGAAACCTCTGCAGAGCAGGGGGAGCAACTGTGAGGGAAAAAAAAAAAAGGAAACCAAGTGGAAAGGAGGGGAGCTCGCACAGCTCCTGTGTTTGAGCACGGGATGGGTGCTGGGGCAGGTAAACAAGTGGGAACAGACATGTTGACAGACGGGACTGAGGGGTTGTTGAATAGATGTGGACAGAAGTGCTTTGAAACTGACTGCCCTGGGGGGGGGAGAGAGTGCCATGGGGTGGCTCCGGTGGCTGAATTGGAACTAGACTGACAAGGGACCTAGGGAATCCTCCCTAGCAGATCCACTGGTTACATTAAAACTATGGACTAGAGGAAATAAAGTGGAATTTTTAGTAGACACTGGGGCAACATATTCGGCTTTGAATAAGGCATTGATACCTGTAGGAGGAGACTATGTTACTGTAAAAGGGGCAACTGGCCAAAGTGAAAAGGCATATTTTTGTAAGCCACTGAAATATCAATTGGGAAAGCAATGGGACATTCATAAATTTTTATATATGCCTAATGCCCCAGAGGCTCTCCTGGGGAGAGATTTGGTGGAACAACTGGGGGCCATTATTACCTTCAAAGAAGGCGATATCACCTTGAAAGTAAATGATCAACAATACAGATTAAGCTCAAGGAGGGAAAACAACCAGTTAGGATTAAACAATACCCTCTAAGAAAAGAAGATAGGGAGGGAATTTGTACAATAATTGAAAACTTTTTACAGTTAGGATTATTAAAAGAATGTCAATCTGATTTTAATACCCCCTGTCTTACCAGTCTGTAAGCCTGATGGATCATATCGGGTGGTACAGGATTTGAGAGCTGTCAACAAGATCACTGAAGATCTTTACCCGGTGGTAGCAAATCCATATACATTACTGACTTGCTTAATTCCAGAACTAACTTGGTTTACTGTTTCAGATCTAAAGGACGCCTTCTTTTGCCTCCCTCTCCATGAAGCCAGTCAGAAAATTTTTGAATTTGAATGGGAAAACCCCAAAAGTAGGTGCAAAACCCAGCTCACATGGACGGTGCTGCCTCAAGGATTTAAGAACAGTCCTGCTTTGTTTGGAGAACAACTTGCCAAAGACTTAGAATCATGGGAAGCCCCACCGGAGGAAGGAAAAATACTGCAGTATGTGGACGACATCCTAATTGCCACCCGGAAACTTGTGTGGCTTGGACGGTAAGCCTCTTAAATTTCTTGGGACTCCAGGGATATCTCATACAATGTCTGCCGTGCTGGAAGTAAAAGGTGGACACTGACTTTCTCCTCAGAAATTTCTAGAGTATCAAGCCATCATGATAGAGTAGGATGATGTTGAGATTGTGGTAACTAACATTATCAATCCAGCCTCTTTCCTCAGTGGTAATGAAGGAGAACCTGTACACCATGATTGCCTGGAAACCATTGAGGCTGCCTATCCTAGTCGTCCAGATTTGAGGAGTATCCCTTTGGATAACACAGAAACCTGATTCACTGACGGGAGCAGTCATGTCATCAGCCTGAATATGCAGTTACCACCTGCAAAGAGGTAACAGATTCTGGACCTTTGCCTAAACACTTCCGCACAGAAAGCAGAATTGATTGCTCTGACCAGAGCCCTGAACATCTACACAGCCTCAAAATATGCAGTCGGAGTCGTACATGCGCATGGTGCTATTTGGAAGGAGAGAGGACTGTTAAATTCACAAGGGAAAAACATCAAACATGCACAGGAAGTATTGAGACTATTGAAAGCAGTCCAATTGCCTGAGAAGGTGGCAATTATGCACATCAAGGCACACCAGAAGGTGAGCTCTGAATTAGAAGAAGGAAATGAGCTGGCAGACAGAGAGGCAAAAGAAGCAGCAAAAGGTGAGGTACCAACTGAAGGAGCATTGATCCCTGATGGGAAAGTTTCCTTAGAAGGTAAGCCAAATTATAATAAGGAAGATCAAAAATTGATTGCAGATCAAAACAGAATATTCAGTGAAGAAGGGTGGGTCAGCACACCACAAGGAAGGGTAATTGTTCCCTTATCAATGTTATGGTCTTTAGTAAAGAATGAACATCAGAAAACACACTGGGGAGCCAAAACCTTACATAAACATTTAATAGGCAACATTATGGCTAGAAAATTATATGCCACCATTCAACAGGTAACTCGCCAGTATGATCTTTGCCTTAGGACAAATCCCAGAATTATACCCAAGCTCAAAATGGGTCAAATTGGAAAGGGTAATGGACCAGGACAGCAATGGCAGATCGATTTCACGGAACTGCCGAGAAAAGGGGGGTATAGATACTTGTTAATATTAACAGACACCTTTTCAGGTTGGCCAGAAGCCTTTCCAACTAGGAGTGCAAAGACACGAGAAGTGACCAAAATATTGTTACAGGAGATAATACCATGCTTTGGAGTTCCAGCCATAATATCTTCAGACAGAGGGCCACATTTTATTTCAAATGTGGTACAGCAAGTAAGCAAATATCTTGGAATTGATTGGCAACTTCATATCCCTTATCATCCACAATCAAGTGGACAAGTGGAATCATTTAATCAAACAACAAATTGTGAAACTGGGTCAGGAGGCCAGACTACCTTGGCCCCAGTCCCTTCCATTGGCCTTGTTGAGAATTCGAACTAAACCAAGAGCACGAAGACTGAATTTTATATGGAAGGCCATATGGGGTTCAACAGGGAATGTCTCCCCAAGCGGGAGAAGAAACCATGAACACCTATATAATAGAGTTAGGAAAGCAGCTTACTAGAATTGAAAAACATGTGGCTGGAACTCGAAGCAGAGGGTTGGACAGCTCGGTACACAATATACAGCCTGGAGATTATGTGTATGTAAAGTCTTTCAAACCTACAGGAGATGATAATCTTGAGCCAAGATGGAAAGGGACATTCCAGGTGTTGTTAACTACATTCACAGCTATCAAGATTAAGGAACAGAACACCTGGATTCATCATACTCGAGTTAAGAAAGCTCCGAAGACACCCTGGAGAGCGATCCAAACTGAAAATGAACTGAAACTAAAGCTAATTCGTAACAAGTAACATTGCAAATTGATAAGACTGTGTTGATGATATTTTTAACCTTCTTGTTTAAAGCTTTAATACTTCTCTCTTGTTTGCAATTATAACCAGCGAGAGGTCGAAGAATGATGAAAATAATTACAGGATTAACTGTGATTCTAGGGGTCACACAAAGTCTTGATAAAATGTTACCATTGTTAGGTAGAGACAAATGTTTAGCTTACTTGGGCAAATAGAACTGGTGTTACAGATTTTTGTTTATCACTCACACAAGTAGGAAACCCATTCCAAACGTGTGTAATCGGAGTTCCTTATCTAAGTATGGATGGGTGAAGAATGATTCAGTCTTGAACCTTACAGGAGTAACCAGAGTAGTTAAGAGAACTTCAGGCGATTGGACAGTTGCATCTGTTCAGACAAGAGGAATTATAAAAGGACTAAATCGTTCAACCAACCCAATTCAGGAACTCCGACTTCTGGGGTCTGACCAAAGTAATCAGAGCTGTATAACATTCAATTCTTGGTCAGATGAAACTCCAGAAACTAAAGTGACTAGTAGGAAAGATTGGTATCATAATGTTACCTCATATTGTCTTGGGTCTTCTCCTTCACTCCCATATGATGGTATCACCCCTAAGGCACTACCCCCAGGTTATTTCTTGATACGCGGAGACCGTGCATGGCCAGGAATACCCTCTAAGCCGCATGGGGGACCATGCTATTTAGGAAAATTGTCCTTGTTTGCAGCTTCTAAAAAACATATAATCCAAACCCTACGGGAAGACCTTCATAGGAATAAAAGATCTATTAACCAATTAGGCCCTAAATGTGACCCCACATTAAAGATTTGGGGCCATACAAAGCGATTCTTTGCTGCACTGCTTTTACTAAACGTAGCAGCTGGAAAAGCATTGGCAGATATCCATCGCCTCGCATGTTGGACAGCACAACAGCTAAAGAAATTGCAAGTTGATGGAGGGTTGGATGATTGGTTGAATGGGTTTGGGATTACAGGGTGGATTAAGGAGTTAATCAAACAAGAGATTTGGATTCTGGCTGTAGTTCTTTTAGTCTTAATGACAATTCCATGCTTAATCCAATGTGTATCAAATATGTTTCATGTTTCGCAAATCCATTGAAGGCACCTGGGTATCTCTTAAGTAGAAGAATTTACTTATGTTATAGAAAAGGGGGGAATTGAAACTGATGTGGCCTATTGTGTACAAGGGGGTTAGTCAAAATGTACAGGGGGGTTGTCAAAATGTACAGGGGGGTACTGGTTAAGTCATAGCTGGTTTAACGAGCTCAGCAGATGTCTTATCAGACAAATACCAGAACAAAACCTCCTAGTGAGGAGAATGGGGGGTTGTACAAGGAGTACTGCTTAAATCATGGCTGGCTTCACAAGCCCAGCAGTTGCCTTATCAGACAGTACTAAGATAAGGCTTCCTAGCGAAGGGAATAGCTCATTAAACCAGCTAGACATGGACCAGACCCATCCAGCTCCTAAAGAGCATGCATGAGGACCAGAGGTAAAAAGTTCAAGCCTGAGGAAGACTCGTTTACTTCATCTTGAAGACGCCTACCCACAAGAGGAAGACTACTTACTTCATCTGAAGACGCCTGCCCAAGACCAGCAGGAGGCACTGCGCATGCGTGGAGCGCCTTTTAGCTCATTCTAATATGAAGCGGGGATAGAATATGAATATGTATAGGCGTATTGTGCGACTGAGTACCCTAAGATGAATCACTTTACAGGATAAATGTAAAAGGAAAACGGCACTGAGGTACGCATGCCTTTTGGAGGACCAATCCCCCGTGCGTCTTCAGCTGAATAAAGCATACCTACTTTACAACTTTAACCAAGTTGTGGAGTCTATTCCGCTATCACTCTCAGTACCCGGTACTCTCAGTACCCAGTGCTCTCAGTACCCGGTGCTCTTAGTACCCAGTGCTCTCAGTGCCCGGTGCTCTCCGTACGCGGTGCTCTCAGTACCAGGTTTTCTCAGTACCCAGTGCTCTCTGTACGCGGTGCTCTCATTACGCGGTACTCTCAGTACACATTGCTCTCAGTACCCGGTGCTCTCAGTACCCGGTGGTCTCCGTACCTAGTCTTCTCAGTACGCGGTTCTCTCAGTACCCAGTGCTCTCAGTACTCGGTGCTCTCCGTACGCAGTGCTCTCAGTACGCGGTACTCTCAGTACGCGGTGCGCACAGTACCCGGTGAGCTCCGTACCCTGTGCTCTCAGTACCCAGTGCTCTCAGTACCCGGTGCTCTCAGTACCCGGTGCTCTCCGTACCCAGTGTTCTCAGTACGCGGTTCTCTCAGTACCCAGTGCTCTCAGTACCCGGTGTCTTCCTGAATGTGTGTTTATAAATGTGCACTCTGATACCCAATGCTCCAGTACGTGGTGCTCTCAGTACCCGGTGTTCTCATGCGTGTTCATATGGATTCTCAGTACCCAATGCTCTGAGTACGTGGTGCTCTCAGTACCCGGTGCTCTCCCTAACGGCTGTGTTCTCATAATGTGACTCTCAGTACCCAGGAGACTGAGTACGTGGTGCTCTCAGTACACAGTGCTCAGTACTCGGTGCTCTCAGTTCCTGAGTGCCTCCACCACCCAGTGCTCTGATGAATCATCTAACTCAGTACCCCTGGTGCTCTCAGTACGCGGTGCTCTCAGTACGGAGTGCTCTCAGTGCCCGGTTCTCTCAGTACGCGGTGCTCTCAGTACCCATTGCTCTCCGTACCCGGTGCTCTCAGTAGCCGGTGCTCTCAGTACCCGGTACTCTTAGTAGCCATTGCACTCAGTACCCAGTGCTCTCAGTTCTCAGTACTCTCTTTACCCAGTGCTCTCATCACCCGGTGCTCTCAGTATGGAGTGCTCTCAGTACCCGGTTCTCTCAGTTCTCAGTTCTCTCTTTACCCAGTGCTCTCAAAACCCGGTGCTCTTAATACCCAGTGCTCTCAGTGCCCGGTGCTCTCCGTACGCGGTGCTCTCAGTACCAGGTTTTCTCAGTACCCAGTGCTCTCCGTACGCGGTGCTCTCATTATGCGGTACTCTCAGTACACATTGCTCTCAGTACCCGGTGCTCTCAGTACCCGGTGGTCTCCGTACCCAGTGTTCTCAGTACGCGGTTCTCTCAGTACCCAGTGCTCTCAGTACCCGGTGCTCTCTGTACGCGGTGCTCTCAGTGCGCGGTACTCTCAGTACCCAGTGCTCTCAGTACGTGGTGCTCTCCGTACCCAGTGCTCTCAGTACGCGGTACTCTCAGTACCTTGTGCTCTCAGTACGTGGTGCTCTCAGTACTCGGTGCTCTCAGTACTCGGTGCTCTCAGTTCTCAGTACTGTCACAACCCAGTGCTCTAAGTCCCCACTGCTATTAGTACCCAGTGCTCTAAGTACCCGGTTCTCTCAGTACCCTGTGTTCTCAATACCCGGTGTTCTCAGTACCCAGTGCTCTCAGTACTCGGTGCTCTCAGTTCTCAGTGCTCTCAGTACCCGGTGCTCTCAGTACCGAGTGCTATCAGTAACTAGTGCCCTCAGTATGCGGTGCTCTCATTACGCGGTGCTCTCAGCACTCGTTACTCTCAGTACACAGTGCTCTCAGTGCCGGGTGCTCCAGTACCCAGTTCTCTCAGTACGCGGTGCTCTCAGTACCCAGTGTTCTCAGTACTCGGTGCTCTCAATTCTCAGTGCTCTCAGTACCCGGTGCTCTCAGTACCGAGTGCTATCAGTAACTAGTGCCCTCAGTACGCGGTTCTCTCAGTACCCGGTGCTCTCAGTACCCATTGCTCTCAGTACCCGGTTCTTTCAGTACCCAGTGCTCTCCGTACATGGTGCTCTCAGTACGCGGTGCTCTCAGTACCCGGTGCTCTCAGTAGCTGGTGCTCTCAGTACCCGGTGCTCTCATCACCTGGTGCTCTCAGTACGGAGTGCTCTCAGTACCCGGTTCTCTCAGTACGCGGTGCTCTCAGTACCCATTGCTCTCAGTACCCGGTGCTCTCAGTAGCCGGTGCTCTGAGTACCCGGTGCTCTCATCACCCGGTGGTCTCAGCACGGAGTGCTCTCAGTACCCGGTTCTCTCAGTACGTGGTGCTCTCAGTACCCAGTGCTGTCAGTACCTGGTTCTCTCAGTACGCGGTACTCTCAGTACCCATTGCTCTCAGTACCCGGTGCTCTCAGTACCCGGTGTTCTCCATGCCCGGTGATCTCATCTAGTGCCCCCACTACCCAGTCACCCATAGAATGGCCTCCAGTACCCAGAGTTCCGCCGTGTCGTTTGGCTCTCAGTACTGGTGTCTCTCCAGTACGCGGTTCTCTCAGTACCCAGTGCTCTCAGTACCCGGTGCTCTCAGTACCCGGTACTCTCAGTACACGGTGCTCTCAGTACCCGGTGCTCTCTGTACCCAGTGCTCCCAGTAGCCGGTGCTCTCAGTACCCGGTGTTCTCCATGACCGGTGATCTCAGTTCTCAGTGCTCTCACTACCCAATGCTCTCAGTACACGGTGCTCTCAGTACCCAGAGCTCTCCGTTGTCGTTGCTCTCAGTACTCGGTGCTCTCAGTACGCGGTTCCCTCAGTACCCAGTGTTCTCAGTACCCGGTGCTCTCAGTAACCGGTGCTCTCCGTATGCGGTACTCTCAGTACCCGGTGCTCTCAGTACCCGGTACTCTCAGTACCCAGTGCTCTCAGTACCCGGTGCACTTAGTACCCAGTGCTCTCAGTGCCCGGTGCTCTCCGTACGCGGTGCTCTCAGTACCAGGTTTTCTCAGTACCCAGTGCTCTCTGTACGCGGTGCTCTCATTACGCGGTACTCTCAGTACACATTGCTCTCAGTACCCGGTGCTCTCAGTACCCGGTAGTCTCTGTACCTAGTCTTCTCAGTACGCGGTTCTCTCAGTACCCAGTGCTCTCAGTACTCGGTGCTCTCCGTACGCGGTGCTCTCAGTACGCGGTACTCTCAGTACGCGGTGCGCACAGTACCCGGTGAGCTCCGTACCCTGTGCTCTCAGTACCCGGTGCTCTCAGTACCCGGTGCTCTCAGTACCCGGTGCTCTCCGTACCCAGTGTTCTCAGTACGCGGTTCTCTCAGTACCCAGTGCTCTCAGTACCCGGTGCTCTCCGTATGCGGTGCTCTCAGTACGCGGTACTCTCAGTACCCAATGCTCTCAGTACGTGGTGCTCTCAGTACCCGGTGCTCTCCGTATGCGGTGCTCTCAGTACGCGGTACTCTCAGTACCCAGTGATCTTAGTACGTGGTGCTCTCAGTACTCGGTGCTCTTAGTACTCGGTGCTCTCAGTTCTCACTGCTCTCACTACCCAGTGCTCTACGTACCCACTGCTATTAGTACCCGGTGCTCTCAGTACGCGGTGCTCTCAGTACGGAGTGCTCTCAGTGCCCGGTTCTCTCAGTACGCGGTGCTCTCAGTACCCATTGCTCTCCGTACCCGGTGCTCTCAGTAGCCGGTGCTCTCAGTACCCGGTACTCTTAGTAGCCATTGCACTCAGTACCCAGTGCTCTCAGTTCTCAGTACTCTCTTTACCCAGTGCTCTCATCACCCGGTGCTCTCAGTATGGAGTGCTCTCAGTACCCGGTTCTCTCAGTTCTCAGTTCTCTCTTTACCCAGTGCTCTCAAAACCCGGTGCTCTTAATACCCAGTGCTCTCAGTGCCCGGTGCTCTCCGTACGCGGTGCTCTCAGTACCAGGTTTTCTCAGTACCCAGTGCTCTCCGTACGCGGTGCTCTCATTATGCGGTACTCTCAGTACCCAGTGTTGTCAGTACCCGGTGCTCTCAGTACCCGGTGCTCTCCGTATGCGGTACTCACAGTACCCATTGCTCTCAATACCCGGTGTTCTCAGCACCCAGTACTCTCAGTACCCAGTGCTCTCAGTACCCAGTGCTCTTAGTACGTGGTGCTCTCAGTGCCCCGTGCTCCCAGTGCCAGGTGCTCTCAGAAACCAGTGCTGTCAGTACCCTGTGCTCTCAGTAAACAGTGCTCTCAGTACCCGGTGCTCTCAGTACGCAGTACTCTCAGTACCCAGTGCTCTCAGTACCCGCTGCTCTCAGTACCCAGTGCTTTCCGTACGCAGTACTCACAGTACCCATTGCTCTCAATACCCGGTGCTCTCAGTACGCGATGCTGTCAGTACCCGGTGCTCTTAGTACCCATTGCACTCAGTACCTTGTGCTCTCAGTACCCGTTGCTCTCAGTACCCGGTGCTCTCAGTACCCGGTGCTCTTAGTACACATTGCACTCAGTACCCGGTGTTCTCAGTACCCGGTGCTCTCTGTACACAGTGCTCCCAGTACCCGGTGCTCTCAGTACCCGGTGTTCTCAGTGCCCGGTGATCTCAGTTCTCAGTGCTCTCACCTCCCAATACTCTCAGTACACGGTGCTCTCAGTGCCCAGACCTCTCAGTAGTCCGTACTCTAAGTACTCGGTGCTCTCAGTACGCGGTACTCTCAGTACCCAGTGCTCTCAGTACCCAGTGCTCTCAATACGCGGTGCTCTCCGTACCCAGTGCTCTCAGTACGCAGTGCTCTTAGTAGCCGGTGCTCTCAGTACCCAGTGCTCTCAGTACACAGTGCTCTCAGTACCTGGTGCTCTCAGTATACAGTGGTCTCAGTACCCCGTGCTCTCTAGTACGCGGTGCTCTCAGTACCCGGTGCTCTCAGTACCCAGTGCTCTGAGTACGTGGTGCTCTCAGTAGCCAGTAACCTCAGCACCTGGTGCTCTCAGTACGTGGTGCTCTCAGTATCCGGTGCTCTGAGTAAACAGTGCTCTCAGTACCCGGTGCTCTCAGCAAACAGTGCTCCCAGTGCCAGGTGCTCTCAGTACCCGGTGCTCCCAGTACCCAGTGTTCTCAGTTACTGGTGCTCTCCGTACGCGGTGCTCTCAGTACGCGGTGCTCTCAGTACCCAGTGCTTTCAGTACCAAGTGCTCTCAGTACGTGGTTCTCTCAGTACCCAGTGCTCTCAGTACCCGGCGCTCTCAGTACCCAGTGCACTCAGTACGCTGTGCTCTCAGTGCGCAGTGCTCTCAGTGCCCGGTGCTCTCAGTATCCGGTGCTCTCAGTACCCGGTGCTCTCAGTACCCGGTGCTCTCAATACGCGGTACTCTTCTTACGCACTGCTCTCCGTACGTGGTGCTTTCAGTACGCGGTACTCTCAGTACCCAGTGCTCTCAGTAGCCCGTGCTCTCAGTACTCGGTGCTCTCTGTACCCAGTGCTCCCAGTACCCAGTGCTCTCAGTACCCAGTGCTCTCAATACCCGGTACTCTCTGTACGCGTTACTCTCAGTACCCAGAGCTCTCAGTACCCGGTGCATTCCGTACGCGGTGCTCTCAGTACCCAGTGCTCTCAGTACCCGGTGCTCTCACTAGACTGTCCTTCCAGTACCCGGTGCTCTCAGTACCCGGTGCACTAAGTACACAGTGCTCTCAGTACATGGTGCTCTCAGTGCCCGGTGCTCTCAGTACACAGTGCTCTCAGTGCCCGGTGCTCTCAGTAACCGGTGCTCTCAGTACCTGGTTCTCTCAGTGCCCGGTGCTCTCAGTTCTCAGTGCTCTCACTACCCAGTCCTCTCAGTACCCCGTGCTCTCAGTACTCAGTGCTTTCAGTACTCGGTGCTCTCCGTACCCAGTGTTCTCAGTACGCGGTACTCTCAGTACCCAGTGCTCTCATCACCCGGTGCTCTCAGTACGCGGTGCTCTCAGTACCCTGTTTTCTCAATGCCCGGTGCTCTCAGTACCCAGTGCTCTTAGTACTCGGTGCTCTCAGTATTCGGTGCTCTCAGTACGTGGTGCTCTCAGTACCCGGTGCTCACAGTACCCGGTGCTAACCGTACCCAGTGCTCTTAGTACCCAGTGCTCTCAGTACCCACTGCTCTCAGTACCCAGTGCTCTCAGTACCCAGTGCTCTCAGTAACCAGTGCTCTCAGTACACGGTGCTCTCAGTATGCAGTGCTCTCAGTACCCTGTGCTCTCAGTACCCAGTGCTCACAGTACCCGGTGCTCTCCTTACCCAGTGCTCTCAGTACCCGGTGCTCTCAGTACGCAGTGCTCTCAGTACGCGGTGCTCTTACTACACAGTGCTCTCAGTACGCGGTGCTCTCAGTACCCAGTGCTCGCAGTACCCGGTGCTCTCCATACGCCTTGCTCTCAGTACGCGGTACTCTCAGTACCCAGTGCTCTCAGTACGTGGTGCTCTCAGTACGCGGTACTCTCAGTACCCGGTGCTCACAGTACCCGGTGCTCTCCGTTCCCAGTGCTCTCAGTACCCAGTGTTCTCAGTACCCAGTGCTCTCAGTACCCGGTGCTCTCAGTACCCAGTGATCTCAGTACCCAGTGCTCTCAGTACCCAGTGCTCTCAGTACCCGGTGCTCTGAGTACCCAGTGCTCTCAGTACCCGGTACTCTCAGTACCCAGTGCTCTCAGTACGAGGAGCTCTCAGTACGCGGTGCTCTCAGTACAAAGTGCTCTCAGTACCCAGTGCTCTCCGTACGCGGTGCTCTCCGTAGCCAGTGCTCTCAGTGCCCAGTGCTCTTAGTAGCCGGTGCTCTCAGTACCCAGTGCTCTCAGTGCACAGTGCTCTTAGTACCTGGTGCTCTCAGTATACAGTGATCTCAGTACCCCGTGCACTCAGTAACCGTTGGTCTCTGTACCCAGTGCTCCCAGTACCCGGCGCTCTCAGTACCCAGTGCTCTCAGTGCCCGGTGCTCTCAGTACCCAGTTCACTCAGTACCCAGTGCTCTCACGACCTGGTGCTCTCAGTATGCAGTGCTCTCAGTAGCCAGTGCTCTTAGTACCCATTTGTCTCAGTACCCAGTGCTCTCTGTACCCGTTGCTCTCTGTACCCAGTGCTCCCAGTACCCAGTGCTCTCAGTACCCAGTGCTCTTAGAGCCCGGTGCTCTCAGTACGCGGTGCTGTCAGTACCAGGTTTTCTCTGTACACTCTGCTCTAAGTACATTGTTCTCTCAGTACCCGGTGCTCTCAGCACCCAGTGCTCTCAGTACGCGGTGCTCTCCTTACCCGCTGCGCTCAGGACACGGTGCTATCCGTACGCAGTACTCTCAGTACCCGGTGCTCTCAGTACGAGGAGCTCTCAGCACGCGGTGCTACCAGTACCCAGTGCTCTCAGTACACGATACTCTCAGTACCCAGTGGTCTCAGTACCCTGTGCTCTGATTACGTGTTGCTCTCAGTACCCGGTGCTCTCAGTACGCGGTGCACTCAGTACCCGGTGCTCTCAGTACCTGGTGCTCTCAGTACCAGGTTTTCTCAGTAGCCAGTCCTCTCAGTACCCGGTGCTCTCTGTAAACTTTGCTGTCAGTACCCAGTGCTCTTAGTACCCAGTGCTCTTAGTACCCAGTGCTCTCAGTACCCGGTGTTCTCAGTACCCGGTGCTCTCAGTACGCGGTGCTCTTAGTACCCATTGCTCTCAGTACCAGGTGCTCTCTGTACGCCTTATTCTCAGTACCCGGTGCTCTCAGTACCCGGTGCTCTCACGACACGGTGCTCTCAGTATGCAGTGCTCTCAGTACCCAGTGCTCTTAGTATTCATTGCTTTCAGTACCCAGTGCTCTCAGTACCCAGTGCTCTCTGTACCCAGTGCTCCCAGTACCCGGTGCTCTCAGTATGCAGTGCTCTCAGTGCCCGGTGCTCTCAGTACACGGTGCTCTCAGTAACCGGTGCTCTCAGTACCCTGTGCTCTAAGTACATTGTTCTCTCAGTACCCGGTGCTCTTAGTACCCATTGCAGTCAGTACCCGGTGCTCTCACTACCCGGTGCTCTCTGTACACGGTGCTCTCAGTACCCGGTGCTCTCTGTACCCAGTGCTCCCAGTACCCGGTGCTCTCAGTACCCGGTGTTCTCCGTGTCCGGTGATCTCAGTTCTCAGTGCTCTCACTACCCAATGCTCTCAGTACACGGTGCTCTCAGTATTCAGAGCTCTCCGTTGTCGGTGCTCTCAGTACTCGGTGCTCTCAGTACGCGGTACTCTCAGTACCCAGTGCTCTCAGTACCCAGTGCTGTCAGTACGCGGTGCTCTCCGTACCCAGTGCTCTCAGTACCCAGTGCTCTTAGAAGCCGGTGCTCTCAGTACCCTGTGCTCTCAGTACTCGGTGCTCTCAGTATACAGTGATCTCAGTACCCCGTGCTCTGTAGTACGCGGTGGTCTCAGTACCCGGTGCTCTCAGTACCCAGTGCTCTGAGTACGCGGTGCTCTCAGTACCCAGTAACCTCAGCACCTGTTGCTCTCAGTACGTGGTGCTGTCAGTACCCAGTGCTCTTAGAAGCCGGTGCTCTCAGTACCCAGTGCTCTCAGTACACAGTGCTCTCAGTACCCGGTGCTCTCAGTACCCGGTTCCCTGAGTAAACAGTGCTCTCAGTACCCGGTGCTCTCAGTAAACAGTGCTCCCAGGGCCCGGTGCTCTCAGTACCCAGTGCTCTCAGCACCCGGTGCTTTCAGTGCCCGTTCCTCTCAGTACCCTTTGCTCTCAGTGCCAGGTGCTCTCAGTACCCGGTGCTCCCAGTACCCAGTGTTCTCAGTTACTGGTGCTCTCCGTACGCGGTGCTCTCAGTACGCGGTGCTCTCAGTACCCAGTGCTTTCAGTACCAAGTGCTCTCAGTACGTGGTTCTCTCAGTACCCAGTGCTCTCAGTACCCGGCGCTCTCAGTACCCAGTGCACTCAGTACGCTGTGCTCTCAGTGCGCAGTGCTCTCAGTGCCCGGTGCTCTCAGTATCCGGTGCTCTCAGTACCCAGTGCTCTCAATACGCGGTACTCTTCTTACGCACTGCTCTCCGTACGTGGTGCTTTCAGTACGCGGTACTCTCAGTACCCAGTGCTCTCAGTAGCCCGTGCTCTCAGTACTCGGTGCTCTCTGTACCCAGTGCTCCCAGTACCCAGTGCTCTCAGTACCCAGTGCTCTCAATACCCGGTACTCTCCGTACGCGTTACTCTCAGTACCCAGAGCTCTCAGTACCCGGTGCTTTCCGTACGCGGTGCTCTCAGTACCCAGTGCTCTCAGTACCCGGTGCTCTCAGTAGCCTGTCCTTCCAGTACCCGGTGCTCTCAGTACCCGGTGCACTAAGTACACAGTGCTCTCAGTACATGGTGCTCTCAGTACCCGGTGCTCTCAGTACACAGTGCTCTCAGTGCCCAGTGCTCTCAGTAACCGGTGCTCTCAGTACCTGGTTCTCTCAGTGCCCGGTGCTCTCAGTTCTCAGTTCTCTCACTACCCAGTGCTCTCAGTACCCCGTGCTCTCAGTACTCAGTGCTCTCAGTACTCGCTGCTCTCCGTACCCAGTGTTCTCAGTACGCGGTACTCTCAGTACCCAGTGCTCTCATCACCCGGTGCTCTCAGTACGCGGTACTCTCAGTACCCGGTGCTCACAGTACCCAGTGCTCTCCGTTCCCAGTGCTCTCAGTACCCAGTGCTCTCAGTAGACAGTGCTCTCAGTACCCGGTGCTCTCAGTACCCAGTGCTCTCAGTGCCCGGTGCCCTCCGTACGCGGTGCTCTCAGTACCACGTTTTCTCATTACCCAGTGCTCTCAGTACGCGGTGCTCTCATTACGCGGTACTCTCAGTACCCATTGCTCTCAGTACCCGGTGCTCTCCGTACCCAGTGTTCTCAGTACGCGGTTCTCTCAGTACCCAGTGCTCTCAGTACCCGGTGCTCTCAGTACGCGGTACTCTCAGCACCCAGTGCTCTCAGTACGTGGTGCTCTCAGTACGCGGTACTCTCAGTACCCGGTGCTCACAGTACCCAGTGCTCTCCGTACCCAGTGCTCTCAGTACCCGGTGCTCTCCATAGCCAGTGCTCTCAATACCCAGTGCTCTCAGTACGCGGTGCTCTCAGTACCCGGTGCTCTCAGTACGCGGTACTCTCAGTACCCAGTGCTCTCAGTACCCGGTGCTCTCAGTACGTGGTGCTCTCAGTGCCCCGTGCTCCCAGTGCCAGGTGCTCTCAGAAACCAGTGCTGTCAGTACCCTCTCCTCTCAGTAAACAGTGCTCTCAGTACCCGGTGCTCTCAGTGCGCAGTACTCTCAGTACCCAGTGCTCTCAGCACCCGCTGCTCTCAGTACCCAGTGCTTTCCGTACGCGGTACTCACAGTACCCATTGCTCTCAATACCCGGTGCTCTCAGTACGCGGTGCTCTCAGTACCCAGTGCTCTCAGTACCCGGTGCTCTCCGTACGCGGTGCTCTCCGTAGCCAGTGCTCTCAGTACCCAGTGCTCTTAGTAGCCGGTGCTCTCAGTACCCAGTGCTCTCAGTACACAGTGCTCTCAGTACCTGGTGCTCTCAGTACCCAGTGCTATCAGTAACTAGTGCCCTCAGTTCGCGGTTCTCTCAGTACCCGGTGCTCTCAGTACCCGGTGCTCTCAGTACCCAGTGCTATCAGTAACTAGTGCCCTCAGTTCGCGGTTCTCTCAGTACCCGGTGCTCTCAGTACCCGTTGCTCTCAGTACCCGGTTCTCTCAGTACGCGGTGCTCTCAGTACCCATTGCTCTCAGTACCCGGTGCTCTCAGTAGCCGGTGCTCTCAGTAGCCGGTGCTCTCATCACCCGGTGCTCTCAGTACGGAGTGCTCTCAGTATCCGGTTCTCTCAGTACACGGTGCTCTCAGCACCCAGTGCTCTCAGTACCCGGTGCTCTCAGTTTTCAGTACTCTCTTTACCCAGTGCTCCAAAAACCCGGTGCTCTCCTTACCAGCTGCTCTCAGTACCCGGTGCTCTCCGTACGCGGTACTCTCAGTACCCAGTGCTCTCAGTACACAGTGCTCTTAGTACCCAGTGCTCTCAGTGCCCGGTGCTCTCCGTAAGCGGTGCTCTCAGTACCAGATTTTCTCAGTACCCAGTGCTCTCTGTACGCGGTGCTATCATTACGCGGTACTCTAAGTACCCATTGCTCTCAGTACCCGGTGCTCTCAGTAATCGGTGGTCTCCATACCCAGTGTTCTCAGTGCGCGGTTCTCTCAGTACCCAGTGCTCGCAGTACCCGGTGCTCTCCATACGCCTTGCTCTCAGTACGCGGTACTCTCAGTACCCAGTGGTCTCAGTACGTGGTGCTCTCAGTACCCGGTGCTCTCCGTTCCCAGTGCTCTCAGTACCCAGTGTTCTCAGTACCCAGAGCTCTCAGTACCCGGTGCTCTCAGTACCCAGTGATCTCAGTACCCAGTGCTCTCAGCACCCACTGCTCTCAGTACCCGGTGCTCGCAGTACCCAGTGCTCTCAGTACCCGGTACTCTCAGTACCCAGCGCTCTCAGTACGAGGATCTCTCAGTACGCGGTGCTCTCAGTACAAAGTGCTCTCAGTACCCAGTGCTCTCCGTACGCGGTGCTCTCCGTAGCCAGTGCTCTCAGTACCCAGTGCTCTTAGTAGCCGGTGCTCTCAGTACCCAGTGCTCTCAGTACACAGTGATCTCAGTACCTGGTGCTCTCAGTATACAGTGATCTCAGTACCCCGTGCACTCAGTAACCTTTGGTCTCTGTACCCAGTGCTCCCAGTACCCGGTGCTCTCAGTACCCAGTGCTCTCAGTGCCCGGTGCTCTCAGTACGCGGTGCTCTCAGTACCAGGTTTTCTCAGTACCCTGTGCTCTAAGTACATTGTTCTCTCAGTACCCGGTGCTCTCAGTACCCAGTTCTCTCAGTACCCAGTGCTCTCACGACCCGGTGCTCTCAGTATGCAGAGCTCTCAGTAGCCAGTGCTCTTAGTACCCATTTCTCTCAGTACCCAGTGCTCTCTGTACCCGTTGCTCTCTGTACCCAGTGCTCCCAGTACCCGGTGCTCTCAGTACCCAGTGCTCTTAGAGCCCGGTGCTCTCAGTACGCGGTGCTGTCAGTACCAGGTTTTCTCTGTACCCTCTGCTCTAAGTACATTGTTCTCTCAGTACCCTGTGCTCTCAGCACCCAGTGCTCTCAGTACGCGGTGCTCTCCTTACCCGCTGCGCTCAGGACACGGTGCTGTCCGTACGCAGTACTCTCAGCACCCGGTGCTCTCAGTACGAGGAGCTCTCAGTACGCGGTGCTACCAGTACCCAGTGCTCTCAGTACACGATGCTCTCAGTACCCAGTGGTCTCAGTACCCTGTGCTCTGATTACGCGTTTCTCTCAGTACCCGGTGCTCTCAGTACGCGGTGCACTCAGTACCCGGTGCTCTCAGTACCTGGTGCTCTCAGTACCAGGTTTTCTCAGTACCCAGTCCTCTCAGTACCCGGTGCTCTCTGTAAACTTTGCTGTCAGTACCCAGTGCTCTTAGTACCCAGTGCTCTTAGTACCCAGTGCTCTCAGTACCCGGTGTTCTCAGTACCCGGTGCTCTCAGTACGCGGTGCTCTTAGTACCCATTGCTCTCAGTACCAGGTGCTCTCTGTACGCCTTATTCTCAGTACCCGGTGCTCTCAGTACCCGGTGCTCTCACGACACGGTGCTCTCAGTATGCAGTGCTCTCAGTACCCGGTGCTCTTAGTACCCATTGCAGTCAGTACCCGGTGCTCTCACTACCCGGTGCTCTCTGTACACGGTGCTCTCAGTACCCGGTGCTCTCTGTACCCAGTGCTCCCAGTAGCCGGTGCTCTCAGTACCCGGTGTTCTCCATGCCCGGTGATCTCAGTTCTCAGTGCTCTCACTACCCAATGCTCTCAGTACACGGTGCTCTCAGTACCCAGAGCTCTCCGTTGTCGTTGCTCTCAGTACTCGGTGCTCTCAGTATGCGGTTCTCTCAGTACCCAGTGTTCTCAGTACCCGGTGCTCTCTGAAACTGATGTGGCCTATTGTGTACAAGGGGGTTGTCAAAATGTACAGGGCGGTTGTCAAAATGTACAGGGGGGTTGTCAAAATGTACAGGGGGGGTACTGCTTAAGTCATAGCTGGTTTAACGAGCTCAGCAGATGTCTTCTCAAACAAATACCAGAATAAAACCTCCTAGTGAGGAGAATGGGGGTTGTACAAGGAGTACTGCTTAAATCATGGATGGCTTGACAAGCCCAGCAGTTGCCTTATCAGACAGCACTAAGATAAGGCTTCCTAGCGAAAGGAATAGCTCATTAAAACAGCTAGACATGGACCAGACCCATCCAGCTCCTAAAGAGCATGCGTGAGGACCAGAGGTAAAAAGTTCAAGCCTGAGGAAGACTCATTTACTTCATCTTGAAGACCCCTACCCACAAGAGGAAGACTACTTACTTCATCTGAAGACCCCTGCCCAAGACCAGCAGGAGGCACTGCGCATGCGTGGAGCGCCTTTTAGCTCATTATAATACGAAGCGGGGATAGAATATGAATATGTATAGGTGTATTGTGCGACCTAATA